>NC_088863.1:34411559-34439590 GCF_032884065.1 Artemia franciscana
TCAAAAGATGACAAGCAATATCTGAAGAACAACTCACATTATTAATTTATGACCTTTAAAGATAAGTTTGGGGGGGGGGGGGGATTTTGAACTTGCCAGAAGGCATTTTATGTATACTTTGAATACTACTGCTACAGTTGCTGTAACTAATGACGCTAAGGATATAAGATGAAACTTTTAGGGGACCCTTAGGAGTTTCAGTTAAACAAAGAAGTGTATGCATTCAGGTTTTCAAAAGGGCATATTTAATATCATAGTCTGCACCACTCTATAATAGCTATTTATATCATTGAAACTTTTAAAGGAGCTAATTTGATTAAAAATTGGAAGTTCCTTATGCCCTTTTTAAAAGTAAAAGAGATTGGGAGGTGCAAGCATTCCTTCTCTCAAGCCCATTCATTTTCGAATCGCACCATAGTCAAAATTTTGAGACAGTTATTTTGTTCAACATAGTAGAACGATCCATCAACTACGTCTTTGGGGATATTAGGCATGTCGACCTCTCACAGTTATGCCTTGTATCGTTATGCTTTTAAACTAAATGTTGCTTTTAAAATTAATCAAAAGGTATTGTTTTTATTGTTTCCAAAAAGATACCTCAGCAATATATCGAGAAACGACAGGGGTATTAAGTTGAAATTTTCGGATACTACTTTCTGCCTCTTACATTTTAACAAATAAAATGTGTTTATATTCGTCCAGGTTGTCAAGGAGCATAGATGGAATCTTTTGGAAATGATATTTTTATTTTCAGGTCAACTTCAGAAGCTATGAAATTAAATTAAGAAATACTGTTTGGTTTGGGAATTAAAATTGTTGAAAAGGTTTCTCCAACATACAAAATGGCAATCCAAACTATGGATTCTCATAGAAAAACCGAAAAGATACAAAATTATTATTTTTTCCATGAAAAAGTCAATGTCAATAAAAAAGGAACCGAAAAAAAACCAGCAAATGACCGTGACTGTCAGTTTTTTATTGACCTATACTGATATTTATCCCTTAAAGTTTTGATACTTTTCTATCTATGAAAGTAATGAAGGTGAGAACTAGTGATTGGTGGTAGTTTTACGCTTGGAAGATTATTTAACTTTGTTTCTGCTCATTCTTGGCTTAATGGAGCTCTTTACTTTTCTCTAAAAAAACTTGTTTTGTGGAATAAGTTTATAAATTAATTTTTTATAAAAAGCAAATTACTCAATAAGCTTTTCAACTTTTAGGACTAAAGAAGAGGGCAGGGGAGGGAGCATTATCCAAATCTGTTTGTAGTAAATAAAAATTCCGTTATACTTTCAACTTGAGTATTCAACTTAATTTTTGCTCGTTTTAAGATTTTATTTATTCCTTAGTATCAGTATCTGTTATTTTTATGGTTGATAATATTATTTATTTTAGTTTATGTTCGCTTCGGGCTTCATTATTCTTTTATAGTAATTTCTGGTGTTGTAAGTTTGAATTATTATAAGACTTTATTTTGCTCGTCTCAAGTTTAAACAAGGCTCTATTTTTCTTTAAAACTTCTTTTTCGAAAATTTTGGCTAAAAATAATTACTGTAATTGCTATTCATGGTTGTTTCGTCTATACAGTTATAAGGTCATATTTGAGTTGTTTTTTTTTTTTTAAGATGTTGAAATTTTCTACTATTTGCTAATTTCTTATTTCAGCTGTTGATGAAGATGAAGACATAAACATGGACAAATTCATGACCGTTGACGCTGTTGGTAATGTTGATGAGGAATCGGAAGCGGCTGCTAATGAAAGCGGCCGCACCTGTCAAGCCTGCTATACCAAAAATACAGGAGCTGTTGTGAGTGCTCAAACTTGATGAATGAATAGCATATGTTATCTAACTATGGGTGTCCTCTAAAAAAAGATCCACAATCATATACATCTCTAAAAATTATTTATATTTTGCTGTTGCCTTCTGCATAAAATTTGAAAATCCGAGAAAATAGCGGCATTTGCCAGTTCACTCAGGTTAAGCCTTTGAATTATGTAGCTGGAATGAGATCGTAAGACTAAAACGTTCAAAGAAACTTAACTGTAAAAAATACCGGTATAAAGAATCTTTTTCAGCTTCTGATATCAAAATGCACAACCATGGAATTGAATCAATGCACCTTAACGTATATGGACTATCAGCTTTTTCCGTCCATCGAAGTTTTCTGTTATCAATAGGTATCTTCTTTTGTATGGTGTGCTACAATATTTACTTTTATTGGTTCCATAGACCCGATGTACTTCAAACCACAGTTGCTCTGTGTCTCTTTCCTCTTGCTATTCTCTCATAGATTGTGGCTGCTCTGAATGCAATGGCCGAGCATTTCTTGCAGATGGTGTGTAATCCACGATTGACTATTATAACAAATGTACCTTTAAAAATCTTCGATTCATACATTTTTATAAAAGGATAACCATTCTCTTAACAATTTCTTGATTTTAGGTAAAAACTAGATTTTAAAAATGTGCATTTTTGGTGAAATTTTTTCAATATCTTACTGAATAGTTTTGATCTATTTGATCTATTACCTAATTTGAGTTGTTCCTTTACAGTGTTGCCTGAAGAATTGCAAAAGAAAGTATTTACTTTCAATCAAATAAGTTTTTGTAAGCTTCTGGTCTAATAACTTACTTTTTCTCTATTTCAATTAATTTGATTTACCCAAGTATTTAACAGATTGTCAAGTAATATAAGGTTGATCTGGTTTCAATATCGATAATCAGATTAACAATCTGAAATTGTGTTTTACAGGTGAGGCATATGTAGAACTGGTTAACGTGTATTATTGCCGTTTATGTGAGCGATACCTTGCTCGAACCAATCCGCTCGAAAAGGCCCTGGGAATTCATTGCAAAGGTCCAACTCATAAAAGTAACTTTCGTAGCAAACAGAGTGAAGCCGAGAAGGTTGAGAAGAAAGAAAATATCGCTAAAGAGCCAGCTGAGCCAACTGAAAACGCTCCAATGCCAAAAGAGAACCCTGAGGTATCCATCTCACTTCCTTTGTATCACTTTCTCTTTTTCACCTCTCTCATACTTTCTTAACATCGCTAGGCCGTTTCATTCTATTTATTGGAATCTAGGGTTTTCCTATACCGTCTCACCTAAATTGAAAGGGTGAATTTCACCATCCCCTTCTCAGAAATAAGGCATATAGTGGGAAATATTTCTCTTATAGGTCTTAGTTGTCTGCCATTTAGTATTTTTAACTGTTGTAGGTCTTTGTTTTATTTTCCTACCAAATTAGAGCTCAGTTGCAATCTATATTTTTTTTTATACATTTTTTTATTTGTCTACTGCGAAAATTCCCTAGAAAAGTTCAAGGTTTTTTTTTCACCCTTCTACTTTTTTTTGAGGAAAATTGGTTGTCTCTTTAGATCTGCTGTGGTAAAATATGAGACTGTGAATCAATAATAATAATAAAAAAAACTAGCAATGTAATCATTACAAGTATAGGAAGGAATATAGTTTTTCTAACCTTTAAGAATGGAAATTCTGGGGATTATAGCCCCCATATATTTGAAAAATGATTTTGAGCTAAAAAAAAAATATATTATTTGTAAATTTGCCTGTACAGAGGGGAGGAAGTAGTACCAAAATCTGTCAGAATAGTCTCCGCTCAGAAAGTTTACGATTGATGTACAGTTTTAGCATCCCAGGCACCCTGTATGCGCATCCCCTTCCATCAAATTCTTAACAGTGTTCGTATCGGGCCTCTGGACTGAAAAACCTTTAACAGGTCTACCAGTTTCCAAGAATGTGTTCTATTGCTGTAGCTGCTAAGGCAGATTAATGTGCGAGACTTCATAGACTAATCAATTTCTCAAGTCTCCAGTGTCTAAGACTCTTATTAGGAAACGTCAATCCTTGGTAAAGGAGAGAATATCAGCAGATTAAAAATGGCCTAATGAGTACTATGTCCGAACAATCCTATCAAACTTTATAATTTTTCTATTGAGATTAATTCCAAATCCATGGCTTCGTCTCCATTAGGACTCTCTTGAGTGTCCATATTTTTATCCTCTCAAAATTTATTCCTGTGAAATTGCTTGCAGAAACTGCTGTGATCCATCGGAACTTTATTTCCCTACGACGTGGGATTATTGAATTGGTCTTTCACATATAGCTGAATCGTGTTCGCGTTCCCATGAGTATGTAGTCCTGGCCCGCTCCTCGGGTATAGATCCGAAATTGGGTTTATATCACCTCTAGGGAAATGTAAGTGTACAAAATTCTCTATGTCGCTTGTGAATTCTTGTTATGAGACATTCGAACTGCCTAAAAAGCAGCAGTATAACCCATCTTTAGATATTTCATAAAAGTTGTTTGGAGTTGGCAACTCAAAAGTTGAAACAACATCGATGACGAAGGAAAAGGACCAACGCGCTGCTCCCCCAGTCTTATTGTTTGCTACAATACTTTACGTTGTCAAGCCAACACACTTCTAATTTTTATCAAATCTCAAAACACAGGCTCTGCTTTCTTTGATGTGTTAGAGGCTTAATTTTCCCCCTCTTTTGTGGAATTCCTTGAGCAAAAAGTCATATTTCTGTGAACTTCGCGGGCCTTTTTATGATACTTCATGGAAACTCAGGTTTTCTAATTTGTTTTTTTTTTTTCAATTATTGTCTCACCGCCAAAATATGACTGCTAATATCCATATTTTAGATTTCAAACAATACAAAATGTACAGTCACATAGTGCATTTGAAACTTTTCGTAAATCTTGTAAAAGTGGAAATCTTGCAATTCGCTGTCTTACAAGTCCAAATATTGAAGAGGTTCATGAACTCCAACATTCATTCTCTAAACAATTAGAATATAGAATACGCTTGGAAATGTGTATTATCCTCATTTAAGCGCAAGTTTGACCAAAGTTTAGAGAATGCTGGGAGGGGGTCCCTTTTCATTTTTACATTAATTTATGTTAATTATTTGTTGACGTTTAAAGTCGTATATTTATTTAATATTTAAAACTTTCTTTTAATCGAATAATACTTAGGCCGCAGTTGCGGCCTAAGTCCGTCTTCTTATCCCTATGGAAGAGATAAAGCAATTATGGTAGTGGGAGCGGTTGATTTAGGAAGGGTTTATGTCCAATAATTTAATATGATGATATTGAAAATGCCCACATGTAGATTGCAGTATGAGAAGTCTCCTATTTTAAGATAAACCAAAGTGCCTGTTTACAAGGAAAACACGGAACAGCAACCGTAATTTTTTTAATATGTTTTTTCCCACTTAAGCGGTATTCCAGAAAAAACACAAGGGATTTCAAGATTTTGTTATAAAACCTAAAAGGGTGCGAACTTTATAAAGTTTTGGGAGAACCCTATCTAAACCATATTTCATCATATTTGTGTAACATTGCCCTAATTAGAAATATCCTATTTTTCCTTTATCGTGTTTTTATTTAATGTAGGAAAATAGAGAGGAAACAAGCGCGCGTTCGCCAATTCCTGAAGAAAAAACTCAAAATGGTATGCCAGAGGCAAAACAACACGACCAAACTTGGGATGATGTCTTCAAGGATATTGGTGATGCTGGAGATACAAATGAGGCTGCTGATGATCAGAAGTCGCAGGTTAATCTCTCTATCTCTTTCTCTCTCTCTTTCTCTCTCTCTTTCTCTTTCTCTTTCTCTTTCTCTTCTCTCTCTCTCTCTCTCTCTCTCTCTCTCTCTCTCTCTCTCTCTCTCTCTCTCTCTCTCTCTCTCTCTCTCTCTCTCTCTCTCTCCTCTCTCTCTCTCTCTCTCTCTCTCCTCTCTCTCTCTCTCCCTCTCTCCCTCTCCTCTCTCTCTCTCCTCTCTCTCTCTCTCTCCTCTCTCTCTCTCTCTCTCTCTCTCTTTCTCCTCTCTCTCTCTCTCTCTCTCTCTCTCTCTCCTCTCTCTCTCTCTCTCTCTCTCTCTTTCGTATGGAAAAGCGTAAAATACAAAATTATTATTTTTTAAAGGGACAACTCCTTTTCTGGGACAAGTTGCTGATACTCATGAATGTAAAATTAGAAAGAAAAAAGTTCAATCACATTTTTGTCTATTATTAACTTTATTACAAAACTTGGTAAAGCTCTTATGGGAGTTTGGATTAGGAGAAAAGTCACTGATTAAGCTTTTGATTGTCGGATCTGATATATGTAAATATTGTTTAAAGGTGAAGTTTTTTTTTAGACTGAACAATCTGGTTTTCTAGCTTCATGTATGTATGTATTACCTTTTCGACTACATTCCAGAATGTTCACAATGGTTGAAAGTTCACATGAGAGAAAACAATCAAATAGTTAGTTTGCTATAGCAATTCGGGAAATTTTTACCAATATGTAGGAGCTTTTTAGGCTTTGAAACATAATCGGGGGGGGGGGTTGCAAGTTCGTTTTTTGATTCCTTTAAGCGAAGTTTCAGCAGTGATTTAGAACTCATAATGATGAGGCTAGGTACAGTGAATTATTAGCGCCATTGGGGAGTAAAATAGTAAAATTTCTGGAGAAAACAACGCTCTGTAGTGTTTAGCGAGGGACCAAATTTTACAAAATGAAACGAAATTCTTCAGTTTCCTGGGTTTGTCTTTTTGTGCTTGTTTTCTCTGTTAACACTGATTCCAAACATACATGCTTAATTTATTCGCCTTGATCTTCCCAAATGTCAGAAATTTGCATTATTCTATGGGAATCCAGTTTTTTAGATATTCTCTGGTGCAAATTTTTTCTGGTATAAGTCAGGTATTCAGCACTAGCAAAAATATACTTTCTAACAGAAAATGAACTTAAAAGCCAAAAGAATCTTGGAGAAGGGATCATTTCATCCAAAACCGAAGCTACTATTTGTGCTCTTATACAACTGAAACTGATTTGGGTGCTTTTTGCTGTCCCTTCATCGCCCCATGTACCCCTGCAGTCCTGTTTTGTCTTGGATTAAGATTACAAGATTCCCATTTTAATCAAAACTTTGGCAAGTTCCAGGAAATGTGGCTCCAGGGGCGACTTGATGCATGCAGCTCCAGAGGCAAAGGTTCCAAAATATTGACCTAGTCCACTTAAAACAGTGACTTCATAAACACATTTTAATAGAAAGGTTGATATGTTAATCTTGTTTAATTCGGATTCATTCTGTTTTTTAATGTTAAAAAGTCTGAGCAAACTGGCATGTTCTCTGGCTTTTCGGCAGAAAAGGATCGTTACAACTTACTAACGCAATTGTTATGATTGTTGTATTTTTTCAATGGAATCCTTTTTATTTAGGGAGACGACGAAGCACAACAAGAACGCTTTGATAGACTGAAAAATATTAGTGAAAAGACAGCCTCACTTGAGAATAATACAAATGCTAGCAGCCTTGAGTGATCATCTTTATGCTAAACGAGGATATGTTTGTTTTCTTTCTATTTTTTTCCGTTTGTTTTCTGGGACTTTCTTTGAAGTTATTTCCGTTTTCCAGACTCGCTCTTAATTTTACTCCGGGTTAATGTTCATTCGCCACTTATAAATGGTAAATAAATATATTATTTGCAAATAGAGAACGTGATCGTGATGAGTTTTCAACTATACATAATGAAATGAAATGAAATGTATATCCCTATTGCTTCCGTAGAAAATCGTCTCATACACTTAAGTAAAATATCTTTTCGTCATCTTCGCAAACATCTCCTCGAAACCGTACTTTTAGTAAAACTTGAATACAAGGCATATTTTTTGTAATAATTTGTGTGACTTTTTGTTCATTGATGAGTGTTGCTTTTAAAGGTACATGGCTATTATGATATACAACCTTTTTGTAATAGATGTACTGTGTATTAAAAAATGGCTTAATTGGTTTCAAAATGTATCTTTTTTAATGTATTTCTGGTAGATATGGTCCAGATAAAGAGACTGATTACTATTATATTCTTTTGAAATGAGATGAAAGGGCTTTGTATAAACCTAGGTCTTGTCTTATCCTCGAAATCGAGTATCTGTGATCAGAATTCTCGGAGCTTACCGTTACAGGAAAAGATGAGAGTAAATAGGATTTTATTTTTGTACTCATGTCTTATGAAACTTAATATGAATATTTTCCATTTCTTATATAATTATGACTATGGTAAATGTTACCTTTTTTATGTAGTTATAGTATATCCCCCTCTAATGCACACTTAGTAGTCGTGTTGTCGTTTTGCTGGGGATGAACCAGTATCATGTATAGTTGTCGGCACGGACGTTACGTATTGGAGAGGGGTTTATGCTTCCCCCAATATTTTCAGCAAGTCGAATGCAAATTTTGAGTGAGAAAAATAATTGCGCGAAACGCTACTATTTTACTGGATCGTGTTTTTTTTTTTTTTTTTTTTTTTTTTTTTTTTTTTTTTTTTTTTTTTTTTTTTTTTTTTTTTTTTTTTTTATCTGGGCAAATGGGCTGATGGAAATATATAAAGCAAAATCAATGAAAGAAGATCAGTCTCAGTTGGTCAAGAACAAAATGAATTATCTTAATAGTAATATTACCCAAATTAGTCGATAAAATAACCACCCTGGCGGAAAAATCCATTGCCACCCCCCCCCCCCAAAAAAAAAATATTTTGGCTGGTGACGCCTCTGGTCTGTACCATACCAAGTCCATAGTGAGTAATTACTTTTACTTCTTATTCCCAGCTTGTTATCTCTGTGTACTTCCATTATAGGGCTCTTCTACAGTTGCCACCGATTTCATGTTTTCGAGTTATTTTTAACCTTTATCTTGCCCTGCTCTGATAACTCAATAAAAAAAAAAACTTTTTAAATAAATAAAAAACGTAAAAACAAATATTCTAGGATATTCTACACTATACGTTGTGCCTGTGCTTCGGAATATAGGCAGAATATTCTAAAGTTCCCTCTCTTTATTATTTCATTTGTCATACCTTCTTTTTGGCTGCTCAATTTTGCATATGGAGGAATTCTCTGTGGGGAGGAGGCATCTCATTTATGATAACAACCAATGCAAGTCGTAAATCCATTCTTCCCCAAAGTATTGGGTAATCACTCATAAATGCTCCTTCTTTAACATATCTCCTTGTCAAAAATAAATGTTTTTTTTTCCTATTTCTATCTCTATATATATATATATATATATATATATATATATATATATATATATATATATCCATTCTGTCGGATAATTTCCGAGCTAAAGGTGTTCAAATAGTCTCCCATCTTGAACAGTAGCCATGGTTGCAAAATTTGTTTGACCAAAAAGTTGGCTTTCGATGCCATGTGAGCACAAAAGCATGAGATGCTTTTAACCATAGTAGCAGAAAAGGGAGGAGGGGTATCAAATGGATCTAAGGAAAAGGTAAAACCTTACTTTATGGCCATTTCTGAGCCAAAAATTATAGTCACAAAATCCCAAATTCTAAGGAATTTTTCATTTTCTGGATTTTAAGATGCTCTTCCACTTTAACCGGATCCCAATCCCTACCCTCTAACACCTAGATATGGTTCTAAGCTATACATTTTGTTAGATTGCATTCTTTTTTTTTCGACTTATTTCATCAGCGACTGGTTCATAATCCCAACTTCAAAAATAAAATAGATTTTGGATATAGCTCGGGTGTTGGAACAAGGTTGCCACCTATAGCACGAAATTCCATTTTTAGTATTATTTATTTATGTAGCACGCGCTCAAGGTTGCCATTTGTAGCAGGAATCAACAGTAGTGGCAGTCCTGATCGGAAACCTATGAACCGTGGGTGTTTCTGGAGCTCATTTATTGATTCCAAGCGACTCTTTAATTCAAAGAGAAAGTAATTTGTAAAATTAGAAACATGAAACTATTAAACTATTATTTTAAATTAAAAAAAAATGAAGATGGATACTAAGAACACACAAAATTCTAAGTTACAAATTAGAAAGAAATTACATCAAACAAGCCCATGTGATTTCGTTCTGATAGCCCACCATTTTGGCATTTCTCTTTTTGTTATATCTCTTAAACTCAGCAAAGAAAAATTAAAGTGGATTTTTGGTGGGCCGTCTGATGTTAAAACGAAGGAATGGCACAACACTTTCACAGAAAATAAGAATCCCCTGAGGGATTCTCAGGTGCTTTTTTTTCCAAGAAAACTACTTCAACCCTATTTTGGACAGATAGAGATATATTTATCGGAAAAGAAAGGACAGGCTGGATTCTCTAACAACAATCAGTCACGCACAACTGCTCAAACGATAGAAGATACAAACTTGGAATCAGTTATCTCAATAATGACAAACTTCAGCGTACTAACCTCCAAAACTAATCCTGAAATAAAAAGAATTTCTCTTCCTGTGTCTTCAAGGCGGGAAGACTGAGAGTCCCTCATGTAATTTGACAGTATATTCTAATCATGGGGATCATAATAGCCAATTACCATTTTATCACGAAGGTCTATTATAAATATAAAAAAAATTCCA
Source organism: Artemia franciscana (assembly GCF_032884065.1). NCBI lineage: Eukaryota > Metazoa > Arthropoda > Branchiopoda > Anostraca > Artemiidae > Artemia > Artemia franciscana. The sequence goes on from NC_088863.1 coordinate 34,421,955, forward strand.
AGGCAATGGTTATCACCTGGTTCAAATGTTTGTTTGAAAATTGCAACCATTCAATCGCGATTTGGGGAAATATCCATGAAACTGATCTTTTCAAAATGCTCATGATCGGAGATGTCACCCGAATTGTTAAATTCAGATAATCATTTTTAATAGTTTTATTTTGAATCTTATCTACTCTTCATGAACATTTACAAAATACTCGTCCAATCCATAGCTAATGTATGGAGAATATACAGAAAAAAACCCTTTAAGGATTGTTTTGGGGAATAAATTTTTTATTTTTAGGGAATAAATTTTTTAATTTTTTCGTATTACTGTAAAGCTTCTGCTTGATTTTTCTAGCTATTGTGCTTGAATAATATTTTCCATCGTAGGTTTTTATCTTTTATAAACACCAAGTACTTCGTAGTTTTTGTATCCAACCACTTCTTACTAGGATTTGATCAGTTCCTTTACACGACAAAAATCTTGAAAATACCATAAAAAGTTTAAAAAATTTTATCTACAAACAGGATGAAATTAGCCTCTGTCCGGTAATACTTGTATTTCACCTGACAAAAAAAGGGAAGGGGTCGCAGTTGTGATCCTTGAGGGATATTGCTTCTTTTCTTTCTTGACAAAAAAAGCCATTCTGAACCACCTGATAGAGGCTGCGTAGATGCAATGAAAACAAGTTGAAGCTTGCTTGACTCCAATAATTTCAAGGGTTTGATTATTAAAAGCATTATTTGGATAATTTCCAACAACCAAAAGTGATAAATTTGTTTCATCCATTATATTATTAAAATTTTTAGACTTTTTTTTTTACGCTAAGCAGTCCACCATTCTATAAAATTGTAAACTTCTCTATTGTTGCTTACTCAGAAAATACGATCATAATTTTAATGATTGGCTAAAGTACGGGAATGGCATTATTGTAATTTGATGTAATATTTATTCTAAAAAGTGCAGCTTTTTCTAAGTTTCTTACAAGTCTTACAGCAAACGGTCATTCAGTAATTCGTTATTCGACGTCATTCCATCCGCGGGTGAATTTAATTTTCAAGTCAAAGTTCGTTTCACGAACTTTCCTGTGTAATGTGAATTAGTTGCATATCTTATCATCCTATTTGTAATTGATCTTTTAGGAATAGGGTATTGATGATAGTGAACATTTCGTTCTCTGATTAAAAAGCATCATCATCAAACTGACACTTTCAACCTAGAAAACTAAAGGCAATAGCAACAAAAACATTATAAAAGCGTATGTAACGAGAAATATTTCCTAATACTTACTAAAAAATGAATGGTAAAAGTTATTTTTACCAATGAATGGTAAAAAATGATTCTAAAAAGTTATTCATTGTTGGCAACAATTTCAGAAGATGGCAAATATTGGCAACATATTGAAACTATACTCTAATATTTTATAATCGACAGAAGGAATTATCGGGTATTTTGGAGAAGACCCTGAAATACTTGAAAAATTTCGTCGTATCAAATAAAATTTACCGTCTGAATTGCCATATTCGAAAATCCATAATTAAAGTTTCACAGTTTTCATTATCAAAAGTCACGGGGAACAGCCTTTTCAGTCTTCAGTCTTTGTTGTTTTAGTTTTTCTTTTTTTTTTCTTCCATAGCTTGCGTTTTACTGGATGATATGGTTGATGACAGGACAGTCCCATGTTGGGTAGCGGAGCGTATATGTGCTCACTTTTTGTGGGTTTTTTTTCTATCTAGGGAGGACCCACATACAATTAGGAGAGAGGCCTGGAACACAAATCATCAATAGACAAAGCCATAAAGGTATGCCAAGTGCCTGAAACTTTTAATCCTGGCTTCGGTCAACACGTTTAACTGGCCCTTTCATTTTATCTGATGAAACTTTCATGATTGTCCCCGTTAAAGGTCTCATGTACAGTTTGAGAGAGGCAGCTGGGACTAAGAAATATATACATAAAAATGCTACCCTTAATAGCAATACCAATGAAACTTATATAATGCCCATTCATATTGAGCTTATAAATCCCGACTATTCATATAATTTTTATTCATAAACTGCTATTTAACAACCGATTTCTGGTATTACCATAATTGGTTAGCCGTTAGCTTTGAAAAAGGCTTTTCACAAAATGACTTTAAATATCCACTCAATGTTTGATGTTTTTATTTAGTTGTCATTTCATCTATATTTCTTATATACAGATAAATTGTTTGTAAATTGGCTGATCAGTTTATTTGTGTGGCGCTGGCAGAAACGTCACGGACGGCACTTACTATTTTGATTTTTTTTCTATGTTATTAGGACAAAATAATGTAAATTTTCGATTAATTAGTCAAGTGACACATATTGTTATATGGGTATAGTTACTTAGTGCTCTCAAGCAATATTGTGGTCATAATATTTTCGCACTGCTCCTTTCTAGCTCAGTCTTTTCTAGACAAATGGAAAAATTTGTTTAATGATTATATACTTTCTTTATAAATGAGCAATAATTATACATGTATTTATTTATTTTTTTCGAAAACGGCTCCATGCTTATCAGCAATTCAAAAACCTTAAAAAAGAAAACCAAAAGCTTGAAGCTTAGTAGAAATCGTTGTTAGTAATTAAATAATCAAATATATTTGGAAGGAGACTGTATGGGAAGACTTTAAATTGCTTATTAAGCAAAAAACAGGTAATTGCAAAAATATTTGTATATATTTTAACAAGGGATTACAACAATTGAAAAGCTTCGAAAAGAAAACAATTGAGAAACCTTAAAAAAGAAAACCAAAAGATTGAAATTTAGTAGAAATCGTTGTTAGAAATTAAATAATCAAATATATTTGTAAGGAGAATGTATGGAAAGACATTAAATTGCTTATTGAGCAAAAAACAGGTAATTGCAAAAATATTTGTATATATTTTAACAAGGGATTACAACAATTGAAAAAGCTTCAAAAAGAAAACCAAAAGTTTGAAGCTTAGTAGAAATCGTCATTAGAAATTGAATAATCAAATATATTTGGAAATACTTTAGAATTGAAAGACATTAAAATGCTTAAGAGCAAAAAACTGATAATTGCAAAAATACTTGGAAATTTTTTAACAAGGGATTGCAGCAATTAAAAACCTTAAAATAAACTAAATTTTGGTGCTTAGCAGAAATCTTTGTTAGAAATTGAGTAATCAAATATATTTGGAAAGACTTTGGTATGAAAAGACATTAAATTGCTTAAAGAGCAAAAAACTGGTAATTGCAAAAATATTTGTATATATTTTAACAAGGGATTACAACAATTGAAAAACCTTAAAAAAGAAAACCAAAAGATTGAAGCTTAGTAGAAATCGTTGTTAGAAGTTAAATAATAAAATATATTTGGAAGGACTGGAATGGAAAGACATTAAATCGCTTACAGAGCAAAAAGCTGGTAATTATAAAAATACTAGCTGCAAAAAGAAAAACTTATTTGTGGAAGGCATTTAAGTCCTGTAACTCTCATCATTGTCTTAAAAAGAATAAGAAGTATAGAAATTTATTTAATTTCTTAATTCGTACGCTGAGTATATTTATTACTCCCAGATGTTCTCAAAATTCGGCAAGAATATGAGAAAAACCTGGCAACTTAAAACACAGTTCTTTGTCCCCATTCCAAAAGAAATAACTTGCCAAATAAACTAATTTCTAAGGGTGTAGTGATAACTAATAGTAAGGTAATAATGGATGAATTTTGCTTTTATTTTGCATCCATAGGGAAATCAATTTCTAAGAATATTTTATTTAGTGCTTCTTCTACCAGTGACTTTAAAAAGTTCCTCTGTCCTTCTTGTCAAAAATCGATGGCTTCAGATCCTGTTTCCGAGTTTGAAGTCCAGAGAATCGGAACTGAGCTAATAGGATCTTCCATCTCGTGGACCTGAACAAATTCTTGCCAAGGCTTCAAAGTTTATATTACGGGTGAATGGTGAAAGGAGATTTGAAATGGCGAGAGGAGATTCTATATCCTCTCACAATTCTGTAGTATTTGAGATCACAATTTTGTTCCACCTAGTGAGGCAGCTCAAGACCCATTGCTATTTGTTTTTGCAGATGATAGCACTCTTGACTGCTCAGAAGTTAATGATTCTTCCCTTATCAAAAAAGTGTGTTGTTTTGGAGGAAGGACCTTTTTTTTGGTTCGATGCAAATCACTATTAATTAAATCTAGCTAATTCTAGTCTACTTATATTTTCCAGATTTTTCTTTGGTTCAAACTATTTCTACCGCTCACGGTGATATAACGCGTCCCCGTGATAAACATATTCGATTCCTGGGTGTTTATAGGACGAAAATCTTTTTTTAAAAAGTCACTGCGCTGTCGTGAAACCTCCAGAAACCTAGGAATTCTTCGGAAGCTTCGTCATTGTTTTTGGTTTTCTGTTTTAAGGTTTCAGATTGCTTTAACCCATTGTCAAAATTTATTGAAATATTTGTACAATCACCAGTTTTTTTACATTTTAAGCAATTTAATAAAGTTTAAAAAGAACCTCAATTTTTTTTACTGTCATTTATCTGTTAGCTGTTACAATATTACTTCAAAGTTTCTACTAAACTTCAAACTTTTGGTTTTCTGTTTTAAGGTTTTCGAATTGCTTTAATCCATTGTCAAAATATATTGAAATATTTGTGCAATCACCAGTTTTTTACATTTTAAGCTATTTCATAAAATTTAAAAAGAGCCTCAATTTTTGAGCTCTTGTAACGGTAATAACGATAATGTAACGGACACTACATTTTTATATATATACTAGCTGTTGGGGTTGCGCTTCGCGCCACCCCAACACCTAGTTGTTGGGGCGCTTCGCGCCCCCCCAAGCCCCCCCGCGCGCGTAAGTCGTTACGCGCCATATTAGTTATGCGCCATTGTAGTTGTGTCCCTGTGTCCCACCTGTGAATATAGATAGATTTATATATGTGTTTCAAACTACGTAAAAATTGCGAATAAACAACATTCTTGGCTTTCCCATTGTCTGTGCATATACAAAGCCGTATGTACTACAAACATGCATCCACACAACTCGTTTTTATATAGATAGATAGATAGATAGATACAATACAAATTAACTGCGTAAAACTTGCGAATATACAACATTCTTCGCTGTCCAATTGTCGCTGCATATAAATACATTGTCAGGTTTACCGACCCTCGAACATGCAACGTACAATTGTCCATGGGAAAAACAATCAGTATTAAGGTCTATACCACATTTTTCTAATGATTGACCTTGAGCTTTGTTAATGGTGATTGCAAATACTAATCGAATTGGGAATTGCAATCTTTTAAATTGAAAAAGCAGATCCGTTGGAATCATGGGAATGCGAGGAATAAGAACAGCCTCACCCTCATAAGGCCCTCTCGAGATTGTGGCCTCTATTAGGTTTTCCATTGTTTTTTTTACGGCAAGTCGCGTGCCATTGCAAAGCTTTGGTGGGTTGATATTTCTTAAAAGTATTATTGGTACGCCTATTTTTAGTTGTAGCACGTGTGGTGGAAACCCTGAAGGATCTATGGAATTTAAAAATTCAGATGGATAATTAACCGCTTCATTTGGTTCCAAAACTGTGTCGACTGACTTGTAAAGGACTGCCTGGTCTCGAATCTTGGTCAAAACAATTTTGTTGATTTCGTGGACGTCTATATTTTTGGGTGCGAGAATCGCTCTTTCACTTAGCCATTTATTATTTTTATAATTTTTTACAATATTCGGAAATACTTTTTCAATCAATTCATTTTTGGACGTCACTAAATTACAGAAATCAGCAGGTAGTTGTATACGTCCTGAAATTGAGTCTACTGTTTGACCAGAGTCATCGTTTTGCAATCGGACACGCATATTTGTAGTTAATTTTAATATTTTTACGTGTGCCCATAAATTAGAATTTTTCAGGCAAGCATTCTTTCGTCTTCAATGGCTCTGGTGGTGCAGCCAATAGAGGAAGTTTAACTTTTCCTGAGGCGCAACACATTCCCATTGTTTCACCGTTGAATTTCAAGGCCTTGCAATAGGGAGAAATTTTAGACATTGTCCCGATTTGAACACATCTACTCAAGCTATAATCATCGACATCGCCCATAAATTAGAATTTTTTAGGCAAGCATTCATTTCGTCTGCAGGAGTTAAACTACGTAAAAATTGCGAATATACAACATTCTTGGCTTTCCCATTGTCTCTGCATATACAAAGCCGTATGTACTAATAATGACATCATATGCAAACGCTCTTTTTACAAACAAACAAACATGCATACACACAACTCGTTTTTATATAGATAGATAGATAGATAGATACAATACAAATTAACTGCGTAAAACTTGCGAATATACAACATTCTTCGCTGTCCAATTGTCGCCTGATATAAATAGATTGTCAGGTTTACCGACCCTCGAACATGCAACGTACAATTGTCCATGGGAAAAACAATCAGTATTAAGATCTATACCACATTTTTCTAATGATTGACCTTGAGCTTTGTTAATGGTGATTGCAAATACTAATCGAATTGGGAATTGCAATCTTTTAAATTGAAAAAGCAGATCCGTTGGAATCATGGGAATGCGAGGAATAAGAACAGCCTCACCCTCAAAAGGCCCTGTCAAGATTGTGGCCTCTATTAGGTTTTCCATTGTTTTTTTTTACGGCAAGTCGAGTGCCATTGCAAAGCTTTGGTGGGTTTATATTTCTTAAAAGAATTATTGGTACGCCTATTTTTTAGTTGTAGCACGTGTGGTGGAAACCCTGAAAGATCTATGGAATTTAAAAATTCAGATGGATAATTAACCGCTTCATTTGGTTCCAAAACTGTGTCGACTGACTTGTAAAGGACTGCCTGGTCTCGAATCTTGGTCAAAACAATATTGTTGATTTCGTGGACGTCTATATTTTTGGGTGCGAGAATCGCTCTTTCACTTAGCCATTTATTATTTTTATAATTTTTTAGAATATTCGGAAATACTTTTTCAATCAATTCATTTTTGGACGTCACTAAATTACAGAAATCAGCAGGTAGTTGTATACGTCCTGAAATTGAGTCTACTGGGAGCTTTCCGTTTCCAATTGTCAGCAATTGATCTGAAAATGTTTGACCAGAGTCATCGTTTTGCAATCGGACACGCATATTTGTAGTTAATCTTAATATTTTTACGTGTGCCCATAAGTTAGAATTTTTCAGGCAAGCATTCTTTCGTCTTCAATGGCTCTGGTGGTGCAGCCAATAGAGGAAGTTTAACTTTTCCTGAGGCGCAACACATTCCCATTGTTTCACTATTGAATTTCAAGGCCTTGCAATAGGGAGAAATTTTAGACATTGTCCCGATTTGAACACATCTACTCAAGCTATAATCATCGACTGGGTTGTACCTGAATGCCAGGCGATAACTTTCAGGTTGCTCTGATTCCTCGGCACGCTTTCTTTTCTTACTTTCTCTATCAGCAGCAAGCCTGATTTCTTGCTGTTCTTGTGATTCCTCGGCACGCTTTCTTTTCTTACTTTCTCTATCAGCAGCAAGCCTGATTTCTTGCTTTTCTTGTAATTCCTCGGCACGCCTTCTTTTTTCACTTTCTCTTTTAGCAGCAAGTCTGCTTCCGCGTTGCTCTGGTAGTTCCTCGGCACGTTTTCTGTTCTTTTTTTCTCTATCAGCCTCAAGCCTGTTTCCTTGCTGTTCTTTTGATTCCTCGGCACGCTTTCTGTTCTTTCTTTCTCTATCAGCCTCAAGCCTGTTTCCTTGCTGTTCTTTTGATTCCTCGGCACGCTTTCTGTTCTTTCTTTCTCTATCAGCCTCAAGCCTGTTTCCTTGCTGTTCTTTTGATTCCTCGGCACGCTTTCTTTTCTGACTTTCTCTATCAGCAGCAAGTTTTTTGGCATAGACTCTTTGAGCATCTTCATCGGCTTTTGCCATGGTAAGTTCATCAGTCATTGTAAACTTAAACATTAATAGATTTCTACGTGAACATATGTCTTAAATATCTTGAATGACGTCACCGTCAAAGCAAAAATGACGACAACTAATTTCATGACGTCAGTCAACACAGAAACATGACGTCACCTGATCCACAGACAGACAACTTATTTTTATATATATAGAAGACTAGCTAACCTAGTTAGTGGGGTCGCTTCGCGCCCCCTACCCCCAAGCCCCCCCCCCTCCCCCCGCTCGCGTAAGTCGTTACGCGCCATATTAGTTACGCGCCATTGTAGTTGTTTCCCTGTGTCCCACCTGTGAATATAGATAGACTAACTGTTGGGGTGGCGCTTCGCACCACCCCAACACCTAGTTGGCGGGGGCGCTTCGCGACACCCCCAAGCCCCCCCTGCGCACTTAAGTCGTTATGCGCCATATTAGTTACGCGCCATTGTAGTTATGTCCCTGTGTCCCACCTGTGGATATAGATAGATAGATATATATATGAATATACAACATTCTTGGCTGTCCCATTGTCCCGTTGTTGTTGTTTCCCTGTGTCCCGGTCGTCATTTGTGTCCCGGTGTCCCAGTCTGTAATTTTTCTTTGAGTGTCGCGGTCGTCATTTATATTCCATGTGTCCCGGTCGTCATTTTTGTCCCGGTCGTCATTTTGTTTCCGGTGTCCCGGTCTGTAATTTCTCTTTGAGTGTCCTGGTCGTCATTTATATTCCCTGCGTCCCGGTCGTCATTTGTGTCCCGGTGCTTTGTTGATGGTGATTGCTAATCGAACATTCCTTGTGTCCCGGTCGCTTTCTCTTTGAGTGTCCCGGTCGTCATTTATATTCCCTATGTCCCGGTGTCCCGGTCGTCATTTGTGTCCCGATGTCCCGGTCTGTAATTTCGTCAGTCGACAAATATGACGTCAGTCGAAACACAAACATGACGTCACTCGACACACAGACAACTTATATATATATATATATATACTAGCTGTTGGGGTGGCGCGAAGCGCCACCCCAACACCTAGTTGGTGGGGCGCTTCGCGCCCCCCCAAGCCCCCCGCGCGTGCAAGTCATTACGCGCCATATTAGTTACGCGCCATTGTAGCTGTGTCCCTGTGTCCCACCTGTGAATAGAGATAGATATAAATATATATTTTTAACTACGTAAAACATGCGAATATACAACATTCTTCGCTGTCCCATTGTCTGTGCATATAAATAGCATTTATATTCCCTGTGTCCCGGTCGTCATTTGTGTCCTGGTGTCCCAGTTTGTATTTTCTCTTTGAGTGTCCCGGTCGTCATTTATATTCCCTGTGTCCCAGTGTCCCGGTCGTCATTTGCGTCCCGCTGTCCCGGTCTGTAATTTCTATTCAAACAATCCCTGTGTCTCAGTCGTCAATTATATATCCCGCCTGTGCCCCCGGCGTCCCCGTTGTAGTTGTGTCTCTGCGTCCCGGTCGTCATTTATATTCCCGGTCGTGATTTGTGTCCGGGTGTCCCAGTCTGTAATTTTTCTTTGAGGTTCCTGGTCTTCATTTATATTCCCTCTGTGTCGGTCGTCATTTGTGTCCCGGTCTGTAATTTATCTTTGAGTGTTTTTTCTTTTTAGTTTTTTACAGTTTTTTAGTTTTTTTTTCTTCTTTATTTTCCAGCGTCACTATGAAGTACATATCGCCGAACCTTTGTTTTTTAACTTAAATCTGGTAGGCATTGATGACCTTATCCAAGTCAAAATCCCAAACCCAATTTTCTTGCTGTTCTTGTGATTCCTGGGCACGCTTTCTTTTCTTACTTTCTCTATCAGCTGCAAGCCTGTACGCTTTCTTTTCTTACTTTCTCTATCAGCAGCAAGTTTTTTGGCATAGACTCTTTGAGCAGCTTCCTCGGCTGTTGCCATTGTAGGTTCTTCAGTCATTTTACAATTAAACATTTTTCCGTGAACGCATGTCTTAAATACCATTAATGACGTCACCGTCATAGCAAAAATGACGACAACTAACTTCATGACGTCAGCCGACACAGAAACATGACGTCACCTGATCCACAGACAGACAGACAGACAACTTATTTTTATATATATACTAGCTGTTGGGGTGGCGCTTCGCGCCACCCCAACACCTAGTTGGTGGGGCGCTTCGCGCCCCCCCAAGCCCCCCCGCGCGCGTAAGTCGTTACGCGCCATATTAGTTACGCGCCATTGTAGTTGTGTCCCTATGTCCCACCTGTGAATATAGATAGATATATTATATATATGTTTTTAACTACGTAAATTAACTACGTTAACTACGTTTTACCTGTGAATATAGATAGATTTATATATGTGTTTCAAACTACGTAAAAATTGCGAATATACAACATTCTTGGCTTTCCCATTGTCTGTCCATATACAAAGCCGTATGTACTAATAATGACGTCATATGCAAACGCTCTTTTTACAAACAAGCAAACATGCATACACACAACTCGTTTTTATATAGATAGATAGATAGATACAATACAAATTAACTACGTAAAACTTGTGAATATACAACAGTCTTCGCTGTCCCATTGTCTGTGTTGCAATCTTTTAAATTGAAAAAGCAGATTGGAATCATCTGCAGATTGGAAAAAGACCGTTGGAATCATGGGAATGCGAGGAATAAGAACAGCCTCACCCTCATAAGGCCCTGTCAAGATTGTGGCCTCTATTAGGTTTTCCATTGTTTTTTTTACGGCAAGTCGCGTGCCATTGCAAAGCTTTGGTGGGTTGATATTTCTTAAAAGTATTATTGGTACGCCTATTTTTAGTTGTAGCACGTGTGGTGGAAACCCTGAAGGATCTATGGAATTTAAAAATTCAGATGGATAATTAACCGCTTCATTTGGTTCCGAAATACAAATTAACTGCGTAAAACTTGCGAATATACAACATTCTTCGCTGTCCAATTCTCGCTGCATATAAATAGATTGTCAGGTTTACCGACCCTCGAACATGCAACGTACAATTGTCCATGGGAAAAACAATCAGTATTAAGATCAATACCACATTTTTTTAATGATTGACCTTGAGCTTTGTTAATGGTGATTGCAAATGCTAATCGAATTGGGAATTGCAATCTTTTAAATTGAAAAGGCAGATCCGTTGGAATCATGGGAATGCGAGGAATAAGAACAGCCTCTCCCTCAAAAGGCCCTGTCAGGATTGTGGCCTCTATTAGGTTTTCCATTGTTTTTTTTTACGGCAAGTCGAGTGCCATTGCAAAGCTTTGTTGGGTTTATATTTCTTAAAAGTATTATTGGTACGCCTATTTTTAGTTGTAGCACGTGTGGTGGAAACCCTGAAAGATCTATGGAATTTAAAAATTCAGATGGATAATTAACCGCTTCATTTGGTTCCAAAACTGTGTCGACTGACTTGTAAAGGACTGCCTGGTCTTGAATCTTGGTCAAAACAATATTGTTGATTTCGTGGACGTCTATATTTTTGGGTGCGAGAATCGCTCTTTCACTTAGCCATTTATTATTTTTATAATTTTTTAGAATATTCGGAAATACTTTTTCAATCAATTCATTTTTGGACGTCACTAAATTACAGAAATCAGCAGGTAGTTGTATACGTCCTGAAATTGAGTCTACTGGGAGCTTTCCGTTTCCCATTGCCAGCAATTGATCTGAAAATGTTTGACCAGAGTCATCGTTTTGCAATCGGACACGCATATTTGTAGTTAATTTTAATGTTTTTACGTGTGCCCATAGACTCTTTGAGCATCTTCATCAGTCATTGTAAACTTAAACATTAATAGATTTCTACGCGAACATATGTCTTATATAACTTGAATGACGTCACCTTCAAAGCAAAAATGACGGCAACTAATTTCATGACGTCAGCCGAAACATGACGTCACCTGATCCACAGACAGACAGACAACTTATTTATATATATATATATACTAGCTGTTGGGGTGGCGCTTCGCGCCACCCCAACACCTAGTTGGTGGGGGCGCTTCGCGCCCCCCCCCAAGCCCCCCCGCGCGCGTAAGTCGTTACGCGCCATAATAGTTACGCGCCCTATGTCCCACCTGTGAATATATATATATATATATATATATATATATATATATATATATATATATATATATATATATATATATATATATATATGGTTTTAACTACGTAAAACTTGCGAATATACAACATTCTTTGCTGTCCCATTGTCTTTGCATATAAATAGATTGTCAGGTTTACCGACTCTTGAACATGCAACATATAATGGTCCATGGGAAAACAATCTGTATTCAGATCTATACCTCATGATTCTAATGATTGCCCTTGAGCTTTGTTGATGGTGATTGCTAATCGACCATTCCCTGTCCCGGTGTCCCGGTCGTCATTTATATCCCCCTGTTTCCCCCGGTGTCCCCGTTGTAGTTGTGTCCCTGTGTCCCGGTCGTCATTTATATTCCCTGTGTCCCGGTCGTCATTTGTATCCCGGTGTCCCGGTCTGTATATACATTCGTTTTTTAGTTTTGTTTTTCTCCTTTATTTTTTTCCTTTTTTTTTCTTTTTTAGTTTATTTAGATTTTTAGATTTTTTAGTTTTTTTATTAGTTTTTAGTTTTTTTTTCTTTTTAGTTTTTTTGTAGTTTTTACCTTCTTTTTAGTTTTGTTAGTTTTTTTTTTACTTATGTCCTGGTCGTCATTTATACTCCCTGTGTCCCGGTGCTTTGTTGATTGCTAATCGAACATTCCTTTTGTCCTGGTCGCTTTCTCTTTGAGTGTCGTCATTTATTTTTTCTTTTTTAGTTCTTTTAGTTTTTACCTTTTGTAGTTTTTTTTAGTTTTTTAGATGAAAATTTTTTTTAGTTTTTTCCTTTTTTTCTTTTTAGTTTTTTATTGGTTTTTACCTTTATTTTAGCTTATTTTTCAGTTTTTTCCTTATTTTTAGTTTTTTTTTATTTTTTATTTTTTTTAGTTTTTTACCTTTTTTTAGTTTTTTTAGTTTTTTTAGTTTTTTAGCTTTTTTACTTTTTTTATTAGTTTTTAGTTTTTTTTTGTAGTTTTTGCCTTTTTTTAGTTTTTTCAGTTTTTTTTTAGTTTTTTATTGGTTTTTACCTTTATTTTAGCTTATTTTTCAGTTTTTTCCTTTTTTTTAGTTTTTTTTAGTTTTTAGTTTTTTTAGTTTTTTACCTTTTTTTAGTTTTTTTAGTTTTTTTTAGTTTTTTAGCTTTTTTATTTTTTTTATTAGTTTTTAGTTTTTTTTGTAGTTTTTGCCTTTTTTTAGTTTTTTTAGTTTTTTAGCTTTTTTATTAGTTTTTAGTTTTTTTGTAGTTTTTGCCTTTTTTTAGTTTTTTTCTTTTTAGTTTTTTTGTAGTTTTTACCTTCTTTTTAGTTTTGTTAGTTTTTTTTTTACTTATGTCCTGGTCGTCATTTATACTCCCTGTGTCCCGGTGCTTTGTTGATTGCTAATCGAACATTCCTTTTGTCCTGGTCGCTTTCTCTTTGAGTGTCGTCATTTATTTTATTCTTTTTTAGTTCTTTTAGTTTTTACCTTTTTTAGTTTTTTTTAGTTTTTTAGATGAAAATTTTTTTTAGTTTTTTCCTTTTTTTCTTTTTAGTTTTTTATTGGTTTTTACCTTTATTTTAGCTTATTTTTCAGTTTTTTCCTTTTTTTAGTTTTTTTTTATTTTTTATTTTGTTTTAGTTTTTTACCTTTTTTTAGTTTTTTTAGTTTTTTTAGTTTTTTAGCTTTTTTACTTTTTTATTAGTTTTTAGTTTTTTTGTAGTTTTTGCCTTTTTTTAGTTTTTTCAGTTTTTTTTTTAGTTTTTTATTGGTTTTTACCTTTGTTTTAGCTTATTTTTCAGTTTTTACCTTTTTTTAGTTTTTTTAGTTTTTAGTTTTTTTAGTTTTTTATCTTTTTTTAGTTTTTTTAGTTTTTTTAGTTTTTTAGCTTTTTTATTTTTTTTATTAGTTTTTAGTTTTTTTTGTAGTTTTTGCCTTTTTTTAGTTTTTTTAGTTTTTTAACTTTTTTATTAGTTTTTAGTTTTTTTTGTAGTTTTTGCCTTTTTTTTAGTTTTTTTAGTTTTTCAGCTTTTTTATTTTTTTTATTAGTTTTTAGTTTTTTTTTGTAGTTTTTGCCTTTTTTTAGTTTTTTCAGTTTTGACGTCACCTGATCCAGTTTTTTCAGGTGACGTCACCTGATCCACAGATCCACACACAGACAACTTATTTTTATATATATAGATATATATATATACATATATATATATATATATATATATATATATATATATATATATATATATATATATATATATATATATATATATATATATATATATATATATATAGATTTAACTACGTAAGACTTGCGAATATACAACATTCTTTGCTGTCCTATTGTCTGTCCATATAAATAGATTGTCAGGTTTACCAACTCTTGAACATGCAACATAATAATTGGCCATGGGAAAACAATCCGTATTCATATCTATACCGCATTTTTCTAACGATTGCCCTTGAGCTTTGTTGATGGTGATTGCTAATCGAACATTCCCTGTGTCCCCATCGTCATTTATATATCCCCCTGTGCCCCCGGCGTCCCCGTTGTAGTTGTGTCCCTGTGTCCAGGTATCCCAGTCTGTAATTTCTCTTTGAGCGTCCCGGTCGTCATTATATTCTCTCTGTCCCGGTGTCCCGGTCGTCGTTTGTGTCCCGGTGTCACGGTCTGTAGTGTCATCTTATAATGACGTCATATACAAAGCCTTATATACTTATAATGACGTCAAATGCAAACCCACAAACAAACAAACATGCATATATACAACTTATTTTTATATATATAGATACAGTTTCCTTTTTGTTTTTTTTTTTTTGTTTTTTAGCTTTTTCTTTTCTTAGTTTTTTTTCTTTTTTAGTTTTCTTTTTTTTAGTTTCTTCTGTTTGTTGATTTGTTTTCTTCAGTTTGTCAATGTTCATTCTAACATTGACACTTGGAAAAATCTTTACGTGCCAAGCATGCTAAAGCTCCAACAATTTATAATAATTTTGGGTATCTGTTTTAAGGTTTTCGAATTACTTTAATCTATTGTCAAAATATATTGAAATATTTGTGCAATTCCCAGTTTATTTTTATTTTTTTTTTAAGTTCTTTAGCTTTTTTTAGTTTTTTTTTAGTTTTTTATCTTTTTTATTTTTTTACGTTTTTTCTTTTTAGGTTTTTTTCTTTTTTTAATTTTTAATTTTTTTTTAGTTTTTTATTTTCAGTTTTTTTTTTTAGTTTTTTACCATTTTTCTTTTTTCGAATTACTTTAATCTATTGTCAAAATATTTCGAAATATTTATGCAATTTCCAGTTTTTACATTCTAGTTTGTTTTCTTTTATATATATAGAAGATATAATCTGGCGTAACGGACAGACAACTTATTTTTATATATATAGATATATATATATATATATATATATATATATATATATATATATATATATATATATATATATATATATATATATATATATATAAAAATATATATATATATAATATATATATATTTTTTTTTACGGCAAGTCGCGTGCCATTGCAAAGCTTTGGTTTGTTGATATTTCGTAACTATATTATTGGTACGCCTATTTTTAGTTGTAGCACGTGTGGTGGAAACCCTGAAAGATCCACGGAATTTAAAAATTCAGATGGATGATTAACCACTTCATTTGGTTCCAAAACTGTGTCGACTGGCTTGTAAAGGACTGCCTGGTCTCGAATCTTGGTCAAAACAATATTGTTGATTTCGTGGACGTCTATATTTTTGGGTGCAAGGATCACTCTTTCACTTAGCCATTTATTATTTTTATAATTGTTTAGAATATTCGGAAATACTTTTTCAATCAATTCATTTTTGGACGTCACTAAATTACAGAAATCAGCAGGTAGTTGTATACGTCCTGAAATTGAGTCTACTGGGAGCTTTCCGTTTCCAATTGCCAGCAATTGATCTGAAAATGTTTGACCAGAGTCATCGTTTTGCAATCGGACACGCATATTTGTAGTTGATTTTAATGTTTTTACGTGTGTCCATAAATTAGAATTTTTCAGGCAAGCATTCATTTCGTCTGCAGGGGTTGATCTCGGTATTATAGGTAATGTTTGCCTGAAATCTCCCGCAAGCAATATTAATGTGCTGCCAAAGGGTTTCGACTTCCCTCGCAAATCTTTCAAGCATTGATCCAGAGCCTCGAGTGATTTTTTGTGTGCCATTGTGCACTCATCCCAAATAATAAGTTTGCATTGCTGCAATACTTTACCCATCCCAGATGATTTGGAAATATTGCACGTGGGAGTTTCTGTAGAATGCAAATTCAGAGGCAATTTCAAAGCGGAATGAGCAGTTCTTCCACCAGGCAGCAATGTTGCGGCTATTCCGGACGACCCAATTGCCAACGCTATATCATTTTTTGATCGAATTGATGCCAGAATCAGTTTTATCACAAACGTTTTACCAGTACCTCCTGGCGCATCCAAAAAGAAAATTTCTCCAACGTTGTTATCGACACAATGCATTATCGTATCATAAATGTCTTTTTGTTCCGACGTTAACTTGGAAATGTTATTTTGTACATACGACAATAGATCACTCGTACTGTAACTTTGTTCACGATCCAATTCTACACATGTCGAAACAGCAGCGATACGGTTAGGTGAAGGCATTCCCAAATCCTGAAGAGGTTTGTTTGCCATACGTACGCACAAATCTTCTATAATAACTAAAGTGTAGTTATAAATTTCTGATGTAAAATCAAAAGTCATATCTGACGTCTCTAACTGTTTTCGATGGAGTATATCTTCTGACATTTTTGACTTATATTTTTCCCATAACTCTGTAGGAGCTGATGGAGAGCAAGTTGTTAAAATGATGCCAAACAATGCGCGAATTTGACTTCGAGTTGACGTTTCGCATGCATCATTGATGCAGTTATCCCAGTGTTGGTCATTCTCCAATAAATTCAGTAAATTCAGAGCTTGGCATGCACTACGGTAAGTGTCATGTATTGTACCGTTTACAGTTCTCAAATACTCAAAGGATGTCAGACCGTAGAAAGAAGCATTCATGTTGATTGGGGTGAACAGTGTAGAGTCTTCCTATCGTGGCATCTTTGAAGATGGTAGGTTGGCCGTCGACTGACTTACCCTGTTTTCGACGTTCAGATACTTTATTTTTAGTATTCCACGTGTAATACGAAGGCACTTCAGTATACAGCAGTTTTTTTGCAAAAGAATCATTTTTGCAAAGCGAAAAGAAAGCGATTAACTTTGTATCCGGTGGATTCAGGGCTCTTTGTTGCACGTTGGTTTCCGAGAAATAAACACGTTGACCATTCTGTAAATGTACCGCTAAGTGAACAACAGCTGGACTACGTTCATGTATCGGAAATGAAAGAATTCGCCAAACAGCTTCATTACTGCTTATGTATCTTCCAGCCTGATATTGTGCGATTTCGTCGATATCTTTGATTTCGGGCTGCAAGCCTATTTACATATGTATTTGATTGCCTTTACGGAGTTACAGTATTCAACGTTTATGTGTGCATTAAATGTTTTGATAATAACGGGGAATATGGAACAACCCACTGGTTATCTACTTCGACGGTGGTACCGTTACGCTTCTTTATTATTGCTGTTTTACCGCCATCTTCAGTAGATCTTCTTCTATATTGTGGGTAACCATCATTGCCAGTAATTGTGTTTGAT
>NC_088863.1:34439690-34454151 GCF_032884065.1 Artemia franciscana
TTACGAATAGATGATCGGAACGTAATGAAATTTGATCTTTAGAAGGATTCATGTCTCAGAGCTCTTATTTCAAATTCCGACCAGATATTTTGACATTGGGGGGAGTTGGAGGGGGAAATCTTGGAAAAACACTTGGAGTGGAGGATTCGGGATGAAGCTTGGTGGATAGAATAAACAAATGTCCTTAATACGTGATTGACAGAATCGTACTGGATTCGCTCTCTTTGGGGAGTTGGGGGAGGGGTTCAGTGATTTGGCGAGTTCGGTGCTTCTGGACGTGCTAGGGCGATGAAAATTGGTAGGCGTGTCAGGGAGCTGCACAATAGACTTAATAAAGTCGTTTTCCCAGATTCGACCATCTGGGGGGCAAAAGGGAGAGGAAAAATTAGAAAAAATTAGGTATTTATAACTTACGAGTGGGTGATCGGATCTTAATGAATTTTGATATTTAGAAGGACTTTGTGACTCAGAGCTCTTATTTTAAATCTTGACCGGCATTAAGCCTCTTATTTTCCTTTTTAAATCAATCTATTGATTCATAGAATTTTGTTAGAGCTCATACCATATGATCTCTTGGCTCTTAGGTCTTCTCGCCTCGTCACAAGTGCCATATGAGCTCTTAGCTCTTGTTATTTATTTTGAATAACTTATCCTTGAAATTTTTATTAATCATTAGATCGGTCGTTAATCTTTATTATTTTTCTCTCTTTCTTGCATAACAAAACCTGTAGCTTTCATTCTGTTCATTCTTTTGGTATAGTAAAAATGGAAAACAATGGTATATGCTTTCAAAAAAGAGAAAAAAAATATTTCACTGCGCTGAATCTAGCTAATTGTAATTAGGCAATTATAATATGCTTTCAGTGCGCAATTTAAGTGCAGTTCAAGATACTGAAAAAAGAGAAGAATGTTCGACAATATAAGTATACTAGTCAATTAGTATTCTCATTCGAAAATCCTATGTAAATATATCCCAATTGTTAAATCTTGTTTTAAAATCTCCATTTTCGATTATCCTTATTTATTTTTTAAAAAAGCTAATGTGCTGATGCCTTTTATCTATTAAAAAAAAGAAAATCGTTTGTAACCCATTTTACTTTAGATTTTCCAGTGTTTCAGCTAAGCATATTTTTTTTTGTAGTTACTCGGCTAGCTAAATTTTGTCAACAAAACTGGGTTGGCATTACCCACGATTCTGTATATCTAGTAGTCTTGTTTCAGGAAATAACGTCCTCTTTCTTCCAGGAATCACCAAGTTCACCTTACCGTGGCCCTAACGCGTTTGATCAGTATTACCAACAGACAAATCGACAAAATTGTAATAGCCGTACAGCCAATCATTATGCCGTGCCATCTCAACTTCCTCGCCCACCGTACGGGCCAACAACGGGTTCACATCCCATTTATCAACCAGATATTATTGCCATACAGGTAAAAATTTAAGCAATTTGCACTGTAAAGGCTGAGTTTTTCTGTTTGCTTGGCTACCAGTGACGTAATTTCGTCAAAATCCAGGGGGGCGGCAAAGATGGAGCCAATTTTTTCTGAATCAAGTGAAAATGAGAGTGAAAACTAAAAAAAGTAGCTATATAGTACCATAAAGGTAACGATATACTAAAAAAAACTGACCCGTTCCTGCGGATGCTTGAATTATGCAGGCTTACGTTAGTTTTGACAAGATTTTAGAAGAAACTAAATTTCAGCCGGGGAGGGGGGGGAGGGGAGGGGGCAAACTGATGTCCAGTAGGGCAGTTGCCTCCTGTCCTATAGCAAATTACGCCCATGTTGACTAGTATGAATAACTAAGACATGAGAGAAAAAATATATATTATATTAAAAGAAACACAAATTCGTTTCCTTACCACACGCGCATACTTATTGGAAGAGCGACAGATTCGTGCTGATGTTCTTTTGCAAGATCATAGAAGGCGTTCCAGAAGGTAATTAAACAAAAAAAAAGTTTTTTAAATGAAAGTAAGGAGTGACATTAAAACTTAAAACGAACAGAAATTACTCCGTATATGAAAGGGGCTTTTCATCCTCAATGCCCCGCTCTTTACGCTAAAGTTTGACTCTTTCTATTAACTCTATTTTTTAAAAAAGTAAAAAACTTTAGCGTAAAGAGCGGGGCATTGAGGAGGAAAAGTCCCTTTGATATACGGAGCAATTTCTGTTCGTTTTAAGTTTTAATGTCGCTCCTTACTTTCATTTAAAAAACTTGTTTTTTTTTTTTATTTCTGGACGTTTTTGAATTAATGTATGTTTTGATCTTGGCTCTACGCACATAAATAATTAAAACGAAATTTGCATATTAATTTTTTTGGGCTAAATGGCTTTCTCATAGTTTTAATCAAAGATTTTGAGAAAAGAGGAGCGAGGGAGGAGGCCTAATTGCCCTCCAATTTTTTGATTACTCAAAAAGGCAACTATAACTTTAAATTTTTTACGAACGTTTTCATAAGTAAAAAATATACGTAACTTACGTATATTTACGTAGCAAACTTCTATATTCGTATGTTTTTTTCGTATATTACTTAAAAAGGCATTAACTTTAAATTTTTTACGAACGTTTTCATAAGTAAAAAATATACGTAACTTACGAATTAACTTACGTAGCGAACTTTTGTATTCGTGTGTTTTTATTGCTTATACGAGGGGGCTTGCCCCTCGTCGATACCTCGCTCTTTACAATAAAGCTTAAATTTTTTCCCAGTTCCTTAAGAATGGCTCCTGAATCACAAAGGCCGCAGAATAAGTAGTTGTAATTACTATAGATACTTTAGCGTAAAGAGCGAGGTATTAAGAGGAGGTAAACCCCTCATATGCGTTGTAATGTCTGTTCGTTTTCAATTTTAATGCTGCTCGTCACTTTCAGTAGAAAAACTTTTCATATTTATTTTTTCATTGTTTTTTTTAAATAATGCTAGAAAATCCTGCGCCCCCTCCATTGAAAGTCTCTTCCCCCATGAGAAGTTCCTCCATGGAAAGATCCTCCCACGTAACCCCCCCCCCCCAACCAAAAAAAACCTGAAAACGTCTCTACACTTCCCAGGAACCATTACTATATGTAAACACAGGTCAAAGTTTGTAACTTACAGCCCCTCCCAAGGGAACTGCGGGGGAGTAAGTCGTCCCAAAAGACATAGTTATTAGGTTTTTCGACTATGGTGAATAAAATGGCTATCTCAGAATTTTGATCCGGTGACTTTGGGGAAAAATGAGCGTGGGAGGGGGCCTAGGTGCCCTCCAACTTTTTTGGTCACTTAAAAATGGCACTAGGACTTTAATTTTCGTTAGAATGAGCCCTTTCGCGACATACTAGGACCACTGAGTCGATACGATAACCCCTGCAAAAAAAAACAAAAAAAAAAAAACAAATAAACACGCATCCGTGATTTGTCTTCTGGCAAAAAATGCGAAATTCCCCATTTTTGTAGATAGGGGCTTGAAACTTCTGCATGAGGGTTCTCTGATACGCTGAATCTGATGGTGTGATTTTCGTTAAGATTGTATGACCCTTAGGGGTGTTTCCCCCTATTTTCTAAAACGAGGCAAATTTTCTAAGGCTCGCAACTTTTGATGGGTATAACTGATCTTGATGAAATTTATTTAAAATCAGCATTAAAATGCGATTCTTTTGACGTAACTATTGGTATCAAAATTCCATTTTTTAGAGTTTCGGTTACTATTGAGCCGGGTCCCTCCTTACTACAGTTCGTTACCACGAACTGTTTGATTATTATTGTAATTATTATAACGCACCGTTAGTGAAGTAATACCCACACGCCTATTCTATTTGGTTCCATCGGAATCAATAAATCATTAAATTTCCTCTGCAATAAAGATACCCAGTTCCACAAAAGTATGATCTAAGCTATGTAAATTATCCAACAGACACTCCAAAGCATTTTTACGAAAGGATACATTCTTTTCAGCCATGCTATTGCGCCTTCTATCACCCAAGGAATAAACAGAGCATCATAATTTTGATTATATGGAAATTATATCTGGATATAGGGGCTAAACATAAATATTTTGAACACCAAATCATAAGAAAAGGACAGTTTTGGCCCAAATGGTTCCAAAACTCCCAGTGGAACGGGTGCCTGTCGGATCAATCTTAGGGCAAAATTATCCCCCATCCCCCTGCTAGTCCTGTATGTGGGAATGCAGATTAAAAATGTCATTTTTTTTCTTCTAAAAAGTGAAAAAAAATATATCAGTTTCCTTATTTGGTTTCAAGCCTTAAATTATGTGCTGGTTATAAGTGTAAAACTCCCAGTGGCCAAAGTGTCCTCACTTAGCTCATAAATCTGTCTCTAGTGTAATGCAAAAAATGTAGTTTGGAAACTCACAACTAAAGGATAAATATGGCAAGAGCGTTGAATTTATTCCATTTATCCTTTTTGAGTCAGTAAGTTCACAGTACAATCTCTCTTTTAGGGATTAAAAAAAAAAATATTAAATATTTAAAAAATATTATTAAACAGTAAAAAACTTTAGCGTAAAAAGCGGGGCATTGAGAAGGGAACAGCCCCTTTCATACACGGAGTAATTTCTGTTCGTTTTAAGTCTTCATGTCGCTCCTTACTTTCAGTAAAAAAAAAAAAGTTTTTATATTTAATTTCTGAACGTTTTTGAATTAATGCATGTTTGATTTTGGCTGTCCGCACATAAATTATTTGAAAGAAATTTACATATTAATTCTATTTTTTGGCTAAATGGCTCTCTTAGTTTTGATCAGACAATTTTCAGAAAAAAGGGGTGGGGGAGGAGGCCTAGTTGCCCTCCGATTTTTTGGTCACTTGAAAAAGCAACTAGAACTTTTAATTTTTATCGAACGTTTTTATTAGAAAAAAATATGTAACTGTAAAAAATATTTATTAGTAAAAAATATGTTTACATATTCAGTTAAATATGTAAAAAATATTCAACTGAAAGTACTATTACTTTCAGTTGAAAAAAACTTTTTCAAACTTGTTTTTTCATTATTTTTTTTTATAATAATGCTAGAAAATCCTGCTTCCCCATCATTGAATTTCTCTTCCCCCATGACATATTCCTCAAAGAAAAGATCCTCCCACATAGCCATATCTCCTCACCCCCCCAAACCAAAATAATCCCCCCTGAAAAACATCTGTACACTGTAACACTGTACACTGTAACCATTACTGTATGTAAACACTGGTCAAAGTTTGTAACTTGCAGCAGATCCTCCCCCAGAGACTATGGGGGAGTAAGTCATCCCCAATGACATAGTTATTATGGTTTTCTACTATGCGGAACAAAATGGCTATCTCAAAATTTTGATCCGTTGACTTTGGGAAAAAATGAGCGTGGGGGGGCCTAGGAGCCCTCCAGTTTTTTTGGTCACTTAAAAAGGGCACTAGAACTTTTCATGTCCGTTAGAATGAGCCCTCTTGCGACATTCTAGGACCACTTGGTCAATACGATGACCCCTGAAAAAAAAAAAAAATCAATAAACACGCACTCGTGATCGGTCTTCTGGCAAAAAACACGAAGTTCCACATTTTTTTAGATAGGACCTTGAAACTTTTACAGTAGGGTTTTCTGATACGCTGAATTCAATGGTGTGGTTTTCGTTAAGGTTCTATGACTGTTAGGGGGTGTTTCCCCTATTTTCCAAAATAAGGCAAGTTTTCTCAGGCTCGTAATTTTTGACGACAAAGACTAAATATGATGACACTTATATATTTAAAATCAGCAGAAAAATCCAATTCTTTTTATGTATCTTTTAGTATCAAAATCCGTTTTTTAGAGTTTCGTTTACTATTGAGCCGGGTCGCTCCGTACTACAGTTCATTACCACGAACCGTTTGATTCCAAAGAAAAGTCATACGAAAAATTAAAGGGAAACTTTCCGGTTCTTTTAACGCATAAACCTTATGTGAAACCTATATGTGTTGAAAAGGGGATTTAAAAGTCAGTTGTAACTCCACTGGCTGTATTCTTATAGTTCCTTTGGCACCTTAATACGTTCGGGAAAATATCTTTTGAAAACAAAATCATCAGAGATGAAAGCGTTTTCCGCCAAGACAACTAATTTGTCTACTGTCCGTACAGCAGGGGCGGATCTAGAGCAAAATTTTGGGGGAATCTCAATGTGACAAGGGCGCCAATGAGAAAAACCTTGGGGAGAGGGGCAATGTGACCAATAATTGACCAAATTGACATATTTATTCTAACAAATAGAAAAAAAGAAAAAAAAGGATTAAGGGTGTCAGAAAATTTTCTGGGGATGGCCCTGGTTCCCCCTGGTCTTTCTTGGATCCACCGCTGACGTACAGAGACAAGTTGAGAGGCTAATATACCATAATGTATTGGTCGATGAAGAAAAATAAGATCTGTAAGTGGTTTCATCGTATGGTTGAATGATATAAGTACTTGTAATATGAAGACGTGAACAATTGATTTATATCAAAATTGGGGGGAGGGACAGGCTCTTAGAACCTCCTCCCCCCGTGTACATGTCTTGGGATCTCTGCTTGATATCTGCACATTAAGTTGAAAGTAGGTATGTATGTAGGCAAGGGGAACTTCGGATCTGTACCCCTATCCACAAAAATTGTAATGTAAGTTATTTTATACACAATTTCTTTCCTTCTCATAGAATATTCACATTTTTTGGCCTTTTTTCGAATTCGCCCTCCTCCTTCTGCAACAAATGTGTGCCCTCTTTTCTGGTAAAAAGACATCCTTTACAGTAGACATAACTTGATTGCCTCAAATGGGATATGTTTCCACAAACGTAGCTAGGCATTTTTCCTTTGGGGTGGGGGAGGGGAGAGTTCCATAATTTCTGGAGATCATGTATTAGGAGACGACTGGTTTGGTGCTTCAAATTTCGGAGGACTTTTACTCGTTCGACAGATTTGTATTAATGTAAGTTAAAATTACAGTTGTAAAGTACGGAGGAGCTTCAATTTGGCGCCGTGCCTAGCTCTGCATAACGATCTGGAAAAGCATATTTAACATTATAGAATTGCTTGGAGACACCAGATGATGCTGATGACGTTTCTGTCGGAGATCGACTTGAATTTCTAATTGTTTCCCTGTTGCCTAGTTATTGGGCTGCATCTTGTGCAGACTTGATAGCCAATCATAATCCAATTAAAAATAGAAGAGTCAGGAAAGTACAGTATATCTATTGGATTTGGTACACTTGCGCAGAATATCAGTTCATCTGGTTCATTCAATTTAGGTTGAAGATTAAGAATGATTTATTTTTTATGGATTTTCTTAATCTTTTCCTGTTTAATTCTCTGTCTTTATTCCTTTTGATGGGTTTGTTTATAGGCCTACTAGCTTTCGAGTCGTACGGGTCTTGTAATGAGCTTGACGTTGTATTTCGGTTCAACATGAATTTGATGAAAATTTAATCATGTTTACGATATTGGGATATTTAAAAGTTTATTGCCTTAGCTTGTCTTTTTTTATGTTCAGACCTTTCTTTTCTTTCGTTTTCTAATAACTAAAACCATGAAATCTACTTTCAAAATATCCATGATTTATTTTCCATTAATGTCAAGCATAGTGCCACCACAAATATTTTTTACGAATGTGACAATAATTTTTGTTGAATTACTAGATTCAATTATTTTTTTATTGCTGCTTGTCACAGCAGGCGCGACTTCAAAAATTAGATGGGAATTGTATTTCTTAGAGCTATGATAAATTTCTCTCTTAAGTAGAAAGTTTGTGCTATTATCTGATGGACATAACATGCAATTGAGCCATATTTTTCAGGCACTGAATGCAAACTTTTAAATAAACATTTTCATCGATAAACTTATTTGTTGTATATTTTTAGTGTTTAACCCCTCCATTATTCTTATTCAGTGCTTCCTGTTGGAATGGATAGCAATCGGAATTTTCACCCAACTTTTGGATGGAAATTCATGAGGTGCAGCATCTACTTTTTGAATTCCTTCATTTTTAGCTGAATAGCAGTTAAGATCTCATATTCATAAGGAAATCTCCTATCAAGGTAATGGTTAATACATAGAATACACAAAAAAAAGAGAAAAGAAAAATATTGTTCATTGAAAACTAAATTAGATTTACTTAGATATCAATATGCCTGGTTTCATGCTAAATTTGATTTTATACCTAGTCTCTTGAACAACATTATTAAAAAAGAATTTTCTCAATGTTGTTTCACTCGACTATTGGTACATTACAATCAAAAACAGCAATTTATCTTTTTGGATACTTTCCTAGAGTTTATTGATTTGATAAATAAAGTATAAAAACAATTTCTGCTTCTGTGTTGTTGCTACAGACGTTACTGTTGATTGTTTTAGTTATACTTTTCTTGGATACCCTGTCCCTATCTCCTACTTAAATTCTGACTTTCTTTGAATTCTAATTTGTGCGAACTATTTAAAGAATTTTTTTCTATAATTTATTTCAGGAAAGTGGGGCTTCGACCTCACTGGTTTTTTAATATAGAGTACTTCAATAGCTACATATCAGAAATAAATTCTGTTTTCGTAGGTGCACAATACAGCGGACGGAAATTCAGTCGAAAGGCCACAAAGACATCAAAGTTTCTACGCCCCTGAGGACCCAAGGACATCGAAACAATCCCAGCCGAATTCACATTGGAGACGTCGAAGCTATGAAGAAGGGGACATATCCCCAAGACAAGAAAGTGTTACCTTGCCATCTATCTGTGAACAGTATACCAGTGGTACATTACCTAGACAGAGGGGGCAGGTGAAAGTAAGACCTGTCGCTAAGATTGCAGCGACAAGGACAGATAGCGATCCTAATATGGCAGAGACCGAAGCTTGCTTAAAGCAACTTTCTTTGCAAAGTGAATATTTTGAGAAACAAATGAGCACTGAGGATATCTATGACTTGAAAAAATTGACTCCCAAGAAATCTGCCCCTCTGCCCCCAAAAAGATCCCCAAATAGCGAAGATAAGAATCCGATCTACGCCCGATTACCTATCAAAAACTATCAAATAAACAATGCACATACTGTGCAACTTTCATCTTTACCATTGAATGGAGTGGGACGTTTGAATGACAGTGATTTACCCCCTCCCCCGGATGCTTTGCTAAGTGATGATAGTGATGATTTTCCTCCTCCACCGGCCCCAATGTGTGCCTCTGATTCCTATATTCAACAAGGACAAGTTGCAGCCTCAGTAAGAGAAAGGTAAGACAGTTATATTGTACTTGTAATCATGCCGTTAGGCAGAGGACTCCCTCCTCCCTTTCGAGATGGGTCCAACTCCGAAGGATCCCGAGGAAGTTTTGAAAAAACTTAGGTCTGGAAATAAGGTTTTCATGCGTCAAAAAAAAAAAAAAAAGTTACAGCTCCAAAATATTATGTCAGATATGTTTGTTTTATATTTAAATGAATTTAATAAGGTTGGTCTTTCCAAGAATTAGATATAAACGGAGAATGACATATAATATATCATATATATATATATATATATATATATATATATATATATATATATATATATATATATATATATATATATATATATATATATATATATATCTATATATATAAAAATAAGTTGTCTGTCTGTGGATGTGTGGATGGATGTGTCAGGTGACGTCACCTGAAAAAACTGGATCAGGTGACGTCAAAACTGAAAAAACTAAAAAAAGGCAAAAACTACAAAAAAAACTAAAAACTAATAAAAAAAATAAAAAAGCTAAAAAACTAAAAAAACTATAAAGGTAAAAACCAATAAAAAACTAAAAAAAAAACTGAAAAAACTAAAAAAAGGCAAAAACTACAAAAAAAACTAAAAACTAATAAAAAAAGTAAAAAAGCTAAAAAACTAAAAAAACTAAAAAAACTAAAAAAAGGTAAAAAACTAAAAAAAATAAAAAATAAAAAAAACTAAAAAAAGGAAAAAACTGAAAAATAAGCTAAAATAAAGGTAAAAACCAATAAAAAACTAAAAAGAAAAAAAGGAAAAAACTAATAAATGACGACACTCAAAGAGAAAGCGACCAGGACAAAAGGAATGTTCGATTAGCAATCAACAAAGCACCGGGACACAGGGAGTATAAATGACGACCAGGACATAAGTAAAAAAAAAAACTATCTATATATATAAAAATAAGTTGTCAAACTAAAAAAAGGCAAAAACTACAAAAAAAACTAAAAACTAATAAAAAAGCTAAAAAACTAAAAAAACTAAAAAAAAGGCAAAAACTACAAAAAAAACTAAAAACTAATAAAAAAAATAAAAAAGCTAAAAAACTAAAAAAACTAAAAAAACTAAAAAAACTAAAAAAAGGTAAAAAACTAAAAAAAACTAAAAACTAAAAAAAACTAAAAAAAAGGAAAAAACTGAAAAATAAGCTAAAATAAAGGTAAAAACCAATAAAAAACTAAAAAAAAAATGAAAAAACTAAAAAAAGGCAAAAACTACAAAAAAACTAAAAACTAATAAAAAAAGTAAAAAAGCTAAAAAACTAAAAAAACTAAAAAAACTAAAAAAACTAAAAAAAGGTAAAAAACTAAAAAAAATAAAAAATAAAAAAAAACTAAAAAAAAAAGGAAAAAACTGAAAAATAAGCTAACATAAAGGTAAAAACCAATAAAAACTAAAAAGAAAAAAAAGGAAAAAACTAAAAAAATTTTCATCTAAAAAACTAAAAAAAACTAAAAAAGGTAAAAACTAAAAGAACTAAAAAAGAAAAAAATAAATGACGACACTCAAAGAGAAAGCGACCAGGACAAAAGGAATGTTCGATTAGCAATCAACAAAGCACCGGGACATAGGGAGTATAAATGACGACCAGGACATAAGTAAAAAAAAAATTAACAAAACTAAAAAGAAGGTAAAAACTACAAAAAAACTAAAAAGAAAAAAAAACTAAAAACTAATAAAAAAACTAAAAAATCTAAAAATCTAAATAAACTAAAAAAGAAAAAAAAAGGAAAAAAATAAAGGAGAAAAACAAAACTAAAAAACGAATGTATATACAGACCGGTACACCGGGATACAAATGACGACCGGGACACAGGGAATATAAATGACGACCGGGACACAGGGACACAACTACAACGGGGAAACAGGGGGATATAAATGACGACCGGGACAAAAAAACTAAAAAGAAAAAAAAAACTAAAAACTAATAAAAAAACTAAAAAATCTAAAAATCTAAATAAGCTAAAAAAGAAAAAAAAAGGAAAAAAATAAAGGAGAAAAACAAAACTAAAAAACGAATGTATATACAGACCGGGACACCGGGATACAAATGACGACCGGGACACAGGGAATATAAATGACGACCGGGACACAGGGACACAACTACAACGGGGACACCGGAGGAAACAGGGGGATGTAAATGACGACCGGGACACCGGGACAGGGAATGGTCGATTAGCAATCACCATCAACAAAGCTCAAGGGCAATCATTAGAATCATGAGGTATAGATCTGAATACAGATTGTTTTCCCATGGACCATTATATGTTGCATGTTCAAGAGTCGGTAAACCTGACAATCTATTTATATGCTATTCAATCTATTTAAAGACAATGGGACAGCAAAGAATGTTGTATATTCGCAAGTTTTACGTAGTTAAAACCATATATATATATATCTATCTATATTCACAGGTGGGACATAGGGACACAACTACAATGGCGCGTAACTATTATGGCGCGTAACGACGCGCGCGGGGGGGCTTGGGGGGGCGCGAAGCGCCCCCACCAACTAGGTGTTGGGGTGGCGCGAAGCGCCACCCCAACAGCTAGTATATATATATATATATATATATATATATATATATATATATATATATATATATATATATATATATATATATATATATATATATATATATATATAATATATATATATATATATATATATATATATATATATATATATATATATATATATATATATATATATATATATATATATATATATATATATATATATATATATATATATATATATATATATATATATATATATATATATATATATATATATATATATATAATATATATATATATATATATATATATATATATATATATATATATATATATATATATATATATATATATATATATATATATATATATATATATATATATATATATATATATATATATATATATATATATATATATATATATATATATATATATATATATATATATATATATATATATATATATATATATATATATATATATATATATATAATATATATATATATATATATATATATATATATATATATATATATATATATATATATATATATATATATATATATATATATATATATATATATATATATATATATATATATATATATATATATATATATATATATATATATATATATATATATATATATATATATATATATATATATATATATATATATATATATATATATATATATATATATATATATATATATATATATATATATATATATATATATATATATCTATATATATAAAAATAAGTTGTCTGTGGATGGATGTGTGGATGGATGTGTGGATGGATGGATCAGGTGACGTCACCTGAAAAAACTGGATCAGGTGACGTCAAAACTGAAAAAACTAAAAAAAGGCAAAAACTACAAAAAAAAATAAAAACTAATAAAAAAAAAAAAGCTAAAAAACTAAAAAAACTATAAAGGTAAAAACCAATAAAAAACTAAAAAAAAAACTGAAAAAACTAAAAAAAGGCAAAAACTACAAAAAAAACTAAAAACTAATAAAAAAAGTAAAAAAGCTAAAAAACTAAAAAAACTAAAAAAACTAAAAAAAGGTAAAAAACTAAAAAAAATAAAAAATAAAAAAAAACTAAAAAAAAGGAAAAAACTGAAAAATAAGCTAAAATAAAGGTAAAAACCAATAAAAAACTAAAAAGAAAAAAAGGAAAAAACTAATAAATGACGACACTCAAAGAGAAAGCGACCAGGACAAAAGGAATGTTCGATTAGCAATCAACAAAGCACCGGGACACAGGGAGTATAAATGACGACCAGGACATAAGTAAAAAAAAAAAAACTATCTATATATATAAAAATAAGTTGTCTGTGGATCTGTGGATCGTGGATCAGGTGACGTCACCTGAAAAAACTGGATCAGGTGACGTCAAAACTGAAAAAACTAAAAAAAGGCAAAAACTACAAAAAAAACTAAAAACTAATAAAAAAAATAAAAAAGCTAAAAAACTAAAAAAACTAAAAAAAGGCAAAAACTACAAAAAAAAACTAAAAACTAATAAAAAAGCTAAAAAACTAAAAAAACTAAAAAAAAGGCAAAAACTACAAAAAAAACTAAAAACTAATAAAAAAAATAAAAAAGCTAAAAAACTAAAAAAACTAAAAAAACTAAAAAAAGGTAAAAAACTAAAAAAACTAAAAACTAAAAGAAGGTAAAAACTACAAAAAAACTAAAAAGAAAAAAAAAACTAAAAACTAATAAAAAAACTAAAAAATCTAAAAATCTAAATAAACTAAAAAAGAAAAAAAAAGGAAAAAAATAAAGGAGAAAAACAAAACTAAAAAACGAATGTATATACAGACCGGTACACCGGGATACAAATGACGACCGGGACACAGGGAATATAAATGACGACCGGGACACAGGGACACAACTACAACGGGGACACCGGGGGAAACAGGGGGATATAAATGACGACCGGGACAAAAAAACTAAAAAGAAAAAAAACTAAAAACTAATAAAAAAACTAAAAAATCTAAAAATCTAAATAAGCTAAAAAAGAAAAAAAAAGGAAAAAAATAAAGGAGAAAAACAAAACTAAAAAACGAATGTATATACAGACCGGGACACCGGGATACAAATGACGACCGGGACACAGGGAATATAAATGACGACCGGGACACAGGGACACAACTACAACGGGGACACCGGGGGAAACAGGGGGATGTAAATGACGACCGGGACACCGGGACAGGGAATGGTCGATTAGCAATCACCATCAACAAAGCTCAAGGGCAATCATTAGAATCATGAGGTATAGATCTGAATACAGATTGTTTTCCCATGGACCATTATATGTTGCATGTTCAAGAGTCGGTAAACCTGACAATCTATTTATATGCAAAGACAATGGGACAGCAAAGAATGTTGTATATTCGCAAGTTTTACGTAGTTAAAACCATATATATATATCTATCTATATTCACAGGTGGGACATAGGGACACAACTACAATGGCGCGTAACTATTATGGCGCGTAACGACTTACGCGCGCGGGGGGGCTTGGGGGGGGCGCGAAGCGCCCCCACCAACTAGGTGTTGGGGTGGCGCGAAGCGCCACCCCAACAGCTAGTATATATATATATATATATATATATATATATATATATATATATATATATATATATATATATATATATATATATATATATATATATATATATATATATATATATATATATATATATATATATA